>NC_136304.1:3279512-3312012 GCF_964198595.1 Lampetra fluviatilis | reverse complement strand
CCGCTACGAAACATAAAAGCTCGAGGAAAGGAGTCGAGCAGCGATGAGCGACGTGTGCCCCGCAGACGAACTGGCCAGATCGATGAAAGCGCCGGGGGCCAGAATTTGGAAACGGAATCAACGAGTGCTCAAAAAGAATTCACAATAGAGGTAAAAAATAAAAATAAAAATTAATAAAAGTTAAATAAAAAATCACGACGTTTCGGAGGCAACACAAGCTTCCGTCTTCAAGCGGAACCGTCACAGCACGACAGCTGCATCAAGACGGAAGCTTGTGTTGCCTCCGAAACGTCGTGATTTTTTTTTACTTTTATTAATTTTAATTTTTTACCTACGTGACTTTACCGAAAAAACCTAAGAATATGAATCCTTGCAGTCACGAAAGCTTCAAATCTAGAACACAATAGAGGTGTTTTTTTTGGGTTAGATCGCGTCAATATAAATGTGTCGTCAAACCCGCCACCACCCGACACAGCCGATTAGTAAGGTTTGTCACGTGATCAGAACGCGCCAATGAGTTGCTCGTGCAGCACACCAGTGTGTTGGAGAGTAAAAGTGTAAATGTTGTGGGTTTACTCTCCAACACACTGGTGTGTTGTACTTGTAACGCATTGGCTTGTTTTGTTTACATGACAAACCTTACGAATTGGCTGTGTCGGGTGGCGGCGGGTTTAACGACACATTTATATTTACGTGATCTAACCCAAAAAACCTCTTATGGTTGATATTGGTCGCGAAAAAATAGATTCACCTCTGCATCTGTGCCCTGGCAGTGAAGTTGTGTGCATATCTCGTCCATTTGTTTACCATCTCGTTGTTATGTTTACACCTCGCTTGCACAGTTTGGTACGCTCCATTAGCGTAAATGTAACGTTTAGCATATCGTTTACTGCTGATTCACGTAAATCGTTTAAATAATCAATTGTTCCACGCAACATTCCTCACATGCATCGGGAGCGTAATGCATCGCGTTTGCCCTGTGGCTCGGAGAGATGCAGCAGCAAGAATTACGATTTACACCATTGGAACCTCATTTGCCAGTAGAAATATGATAATTGTTTTTTTTACCCTTCTATCTGGCAACAAAACTGACACCTTTTTACAAGGAGTCATGTTTGCATAGACCACAATACCTGCAGTCATAATGCAAACAAAAAACACAACTCTGGTCTATGCAAACATGACTCCTTGTAAAAAGGTGTCAGTTTTGTTGCCAGATAGAAGGGTAAAAAACCAATTATCAAAAATGACGATCTTAAAATATAGAAATGGGAAAGCCTCGCTGAGTCTCAAGATGCATTTTCGGGAGAGTCTTGTGTATCGGGATGTTTGGCCAGTTTATATTTTAAGGAGTGTTTAGTGTGGAGGAGGATATCGTAAACCGCTTGAATATCTGCACAGATGGGTCATGAACCAACTTGCTGCACTGCCATCTTTGAGCCCCGGCATAGTTTAGTGGGTTTGGAATGTTTTTAAATGTAAATAATACACCAACCGTGGCCTCCGAAGCTCTGAATTACAGGCGTGCATGTGTAATTATATCCAAGTTCAATTACGGACTTGCAAGACGCTCTCGATCGAAACATAAAAATACTCTGTGAATGATTAGTTTAAAGAAGGATGTGATTTAAGCTTGGTCTGAGACGATGTTAAACACCGCAGCTGAGATGGATTAAATTTCCAGTTATTTATTCTTTAACAATAATAATTAAAAAAAGAAATTCAGTTTGTGCGATCAATTTAAGTGTTAATTTTACAAGTGGACCCAATGAAGAAGAGGTTTGCAAACCGAAAGGTTATCTATATACCCTGTTGATAATTTTAACTCGGTGTTTAATAAAACACACTCATTTCTCATGTAAGCCCTCTCCCTCCAAGCCATCTGGGCCCAAGTGAAGGAGTGAGATTAATGTTCCATGAAAGAGCAACCTCCCGTTTGCTCTCTCTCTCCCTCTCTCGCTCTCCCTCCCGTTCTCTCTCAGCACCATGTGGTAGCTTTGGAGCGCACCCGTAGAGATGTGCCAAACCCTCTTACCTGCTGTGGTAACGCTTTGACTGGCAGAAGGCAGAGTGCATGAAGCGGGTTTTTTGTGAACTGGCCTGTGTGTATGTTGAACTTCTTCTGTACCGTACGTGGCCAACCGTGCTAACGGAGGTGCGGGGGTAGGACAAGAAACTGAACACAAAAAGCATTTATAAAGGTTTTATTTTTTAAACCTTTGCGTTGTTAACCGCCGACGCAAAGTGTGCGACGGTTTTCCTCTCACGTTCACCTGAAGATGGAAGCTTGTGTTGCCTCCGAAACGTCGTGATTTTTTTTTTATTAATTTTAATTTCATTTTTTACCTACGTGACTTTACCGAAAGAACTAAGAGTATGTGCAAAGCGCTCACTGTGCAAGTGTAGGCCCCAATAACCCTGCCGGGAAAAATATTCCCGTGACTTGATGCGAGGGTTTTCCCGGGTAATTAAATTAAGCATGACATTCACTCGTGTACGTACTAAAAGTCAAAGCTTTTCTTCTTGTAAGCTTAATACAAAAAATTATCATGCATAATCGATCGATACACATATTTTGCAGTGTTTGAAGGTATTTGTTTTTAAAAATGTGTAAGGTTTATATTGTAAATTATCTGAGGTAATGGAGGGGTGGCTCAGGTAAAGAAACCACGGATAATGCTAAACATATGTAAATTAGGCTGCACAAGCATATTTATGGTTAACTACATAGAATGGATGTGAAGACACATAATGTGTTGTCTGTTTTTATTGAAAACAGATCAAGGATTTGAATGTATAGGGCGCTTGCTTTAATGCCTTTCATCACATCTCATCTCAACCATTCCAATGCTCTGCTGCAGTCTCGCCAAGGGGGACCCCCCAGGGGCAGCTGTCTCTGTGCGGAACATATAATAATTGAAATGTATAAAGTACCCTAACAAGATGTACGATGTGCTGCCCTGCAAATATTTGTTTAATTTCCTACGTTTGCGGTGAAGTGAGCACTGAGCCACTGACCTTCGATGAGTGAGCAGCAGCTGTTAAACTATTGTGCATGTAAATATATGTATTTACAAACACGGATAATCCGAGACCTGGATAATCCGCCCACCGATGATCACGTTGATTACAATGTTTCCGTTGTTGCAGCTTTCGATATGTCACGACTGGCTGAGGACCTGTACGGATGTCAAGTGACACTGTTGCAGAACGGCATGCTGGGAGAAAACCGAAGCCTCATTATTGAGCATCTCGTACGGGGACAGCCCGTTCTCATACCGTATCCTTTCTGTTGCTGAGCTGCATTTTTTTTTTTTTAAACATTTTCCAGATCTGCTTGAAAGCATTTGTGCATTAGTTCTGTCCGTCTATACCAGGGGCAGGGGCATGATAACTGTCATAAAGATGATGCAAAAATGACCGATACTTTCCTGTAAAGTTGTTTTGCTGATGGGTGGACTTGCGCTACTCCTGGCACACTCCCTGGCAGAGCCGCTATCCGAGCCCCGTGGTCTCGTTACGGCCTGCGCGGACGGACGGACCGCTTCCTGCATGCCTGGCGAGCACTACCATTAATACCTCTAATCATCAAATATGTCAGAATGGGTTACCTAATCCATGCGTGTGCATAATTGTTCTTCCTCGTTTCCCGTGGTTTAATGTTCCTGTTTAAACCGCAAGCATTTGCATACATATTATGCCTCCCCAATTAGATGCGTGCTGTGTCTGAAACAGTTTCGGTTATTTCTGGCCATTGGTAATGACATTTTCAGGTGTTCACATTTTAATTACCCGCTTATATACCTGCTCTGAAGAAGGGCAAAATGTCAGCCTGTTTTTTTTTCTTTTGTAAGGCAGTGTTAATGGTGAAATGCATGATTATTTTTTAATTTGTGCTTGAACACCACTGCAAGCACAGCCCATTAGTTTTTCTTGTAGATTTAAGTACCGTTGTCACTGTATATTCGGCACGTGACAATTTGCCCCCCCCCGCGCGATCTGACGAACTACCACGATCCAGGGCCTACGGTTCGATTCAGGAATATATTAATTGTACATGTGGCTGCTTGACCATACTTGACCATACTTTTAGTCAACAACAACAAAGTCAACACAGGAGTCAATAACACTGTGGCCTGAAAAGAGAAAGATAAGTAACAGGCGACGCTTGGGGTAGCGGCTCTTCTTCGTGGCACACAAATGACGGCTGTTGCCCCGAACGTGAGCTCTTTTTATTGATTTATTTTGCCTTTGAAGACACCAGCGCCGGCGACAAATGTGGCGAGTTGTGTTTTCGTTGTTGTCAATTGTGCTTCAACTGCCGACGCAGCATCGCCAACTCATACTTTTGTTTCGTGCGGCTTTGAGAAGGAGGAGTCCAGTTTCGGCACAGACGACGCTCGCCACTGGCCTAAAATACAACGTGGATTGCTGGCTTCATAGCACAGTCTACTCACGACCGTAGCACCTCACCAACCAATTAAGCAACTTATATGAATGGACAAACAGATTTTTACACGACACGTATCGATTATTCATCAATCCGATGTATTTATTGTTGCACGGCCGTGGTGGTGTGACGGCGGCGTAGTGGTTAGTGCACCGCGCCGTGAACCCGGCGGCCTGAGGTTTGATTCGCAGCCGTGGCTGACATGAGCGGTGAGTGTTATTACAATGGCTCTTGTCGCCATCCCGCCACTCGCCAAACCGTACTGACCAGCACGGTATGTTCAAGCAACCCCCCATGACCAACACGGCATAGGGAGACTTTCATTCACAGCAATGGACTGAAAAATGATTGTGATTGCGTTATTCACTGTGTACATTGTGGTCTTAAGCGGTGAACGTATTTGCTCATTTTGCGCCAGAGTGTCACGTACGTCTATACGCATGTTGAACTTCTTTCGCGCCGTACGTAGCCGACCATTCTAATTGGAGGTGTGGGGGAAGTACAAAAAACTAGACGCAAAAAGCAGTTCTAAAGAAATGAGTCACGAGACATCGCCGCAGCTTTTGCTTTTCTCTTGTTCGTGAACTGTGGCTGAGCCCCCCCCCTCCCCCCGTTCTCGCCGCAAGAGCAGATACGTTGGGACATTGCACCAAGAGTGGTATGGTGTGCCCCGCGGCGCGCTGCAAGCGACGTAACGCATCTCCTCGCGCGTCCCCGGCCGCGTGCGCCTGTCCTAATGTGTGTCTGTCAGAATCGGAATCAGAATATTTATTTTGGAATCCATATTTGTTTATACTTGAGGAATCCGATGAGCTATGAAGCTCTTTTTCACAGATGTCCAGTCGGTGCACGCGGGGTCAGAATGTTATAAATAACAAGAAATATAAAAACGCGATAGCAGTGGAAACTATAGGAAAGGTTAAACAAATCACATAAAAATAGACACAATTGAAACTTAACTATTTTTTTTATCTTACCAGGTAAAGCCCATTAAGTTATATAACTCTTTTTTCAGAAGCGACCTGGCCCAGTAAGTATAGCTCAACAAAGTGGCTTATGTGGAAACTTATAGCAGCAAAATAATCTAAACATACGCATGTCAGTACGCTCAACTTCTTTCGCACCGTACATTGCCAACGGTGCAAATCGGAGTAAGCGAATGCCCTCAAGCACCGACCTCTTGGGCATTGGCTCACAACAACAACAAGGATCTCCGCATTCTGCTCGAAATAGCGGTGACCTCACCACGGCGCTCGTGCCAGGCACAGTGCACCTCAAAGCCACGTGCAGTGTGGAAGGATCTCTGGTGGCAAGAGGTTACGGGACAAACTCCGGTGCTATAGGTTAACTGACTGAGACGACTGGTGGACGTGACAACCTGTGTGCTCCCCACTGTACCAAGTCGCTCCATTTTATCCACCCAGCGCTCTCTGTATTTTATGTACAGCATGTTGAACTTCTTTCGCACCGTACGTAGCCAGCCGCGCTAATCGGAGTAAGCGAACGCTGTGCAACATGCCATAGCCCTTTATAAAAGGCATCATGTTTGCAATAACCACAACACAAGCAGTCAAAATGCAAACAAACGCCTTTTGGCGTCATCTGGTCCAACACCAATGGAGACTAGGCTCTAAGAAAAGCTGTCTCGGGTGTGGACCAATCAACTTCAAGGATAGTGCATATTATCATTATCAGAGTTGTTTCTTTTTGTTTGCATTTTGACTGCTTGTGTTGTGGTTCTTGCAAACATGATGCCTTGTATAAAGGTGTCAGTTTTTTGTACCATTTTAAAGGGTAAAATCCTACTACCATATTTTGCCACTGGTAAAAGGAGATGTCTCATAGTGTAAATGCCACAGCCCCCCAAGCCCCTTGACGCGGAACCTCAGATACGACTCGGACAGCAACTACGAGCCGTGTAACAAGCGCGGTCACAAGGCTCACTGGGCGGTCGTGACCGGTAAGCCGCAACGCGTCACTGTCTGCACAGGGCACCCTCGTGTTACAGTCACCGCTTTATGTCCGCAGTGCTTTACAACAATCGCGGTTGTGCGTACTTTGCGACGAGTTTATCGGAGTCGTATTTGAGATTCGCGGGGGGGGTTGGATTCTGAAACAATTTGCGGCCTCAGCGGTCGGCTACCCGAACAAAGATGGCCACGACAAATCCATCCTTCGCGTTAATTAAAAAAATTGTTGTAGTGCACCGTACATTTGCACACAATCTATATTCCTTCGCAATTTTAATGCTAAAAGAACCAAATTTCTCATGCGTACCAATGTGTATTTTGCATAGGTTATACAATAAAAAAATGGGGGAGCACTGGAGTAACGAAGCATTTATTGTGACTTGGGTCAAAGAAGCAATAGCTAAATTTTTATTTAAAGCTTTCGTGACTGCAGGGATTCATATTCTTGGTTCTTTCGGTAAAGTCACGTAGAAGGGAAATAATAAAAATATAAAACAATGAAAATTCTCACGATGTTTCGACTGCAACACAAGCAATCATCATCATCAGGTGTGAAATCCACGTGACTTTACCGAAAGAACCAAGAATAAGCAATAGCTACTTAATACATTGCGTAAGATTCATTACAGCAAATATTCAATAGAATTAGTTACGCAACAATAATATTTATTTGCTTGATTAATGCCTCCCCACACCGTGTGATTTTCGGGGTCGTTGACCATATTTCACCATGCTGATCAGTGCATGTTGGTGGTATGTATGTTGAACTTTTTTTCGCACCGTACGTTTCCAACCGTTCTAAAGAAATGAGTGTGGTGGGGCCCTCGACCAGTTCAGATATCACCACTGATGTCAAACCTGCTTGGGAATTAAACTCGGATTTGTCAGGTATACAGCACAGTGTGTTAACCACTGCGCCACCACTCCCCTTTAGCTTAGCCACATTTATCAGTGAGAATGCAGTGGCCTGTAATACACTTAATGAGTAGACTACATTTGACTTGGGAATTAAAATATCACCGGATGCTCAGTATTCGTAGCAATTGCACAATAAATACCAAAGATCAACAGAGGATGAGCTTTCATTGATTTGAAATTTACCGTTAAAGATGTAATTTGAAACTAGGTTACTGCGTGCATGTTGTAAAATTAAACTATTGTATATTGAAAAGTAAAATTGCAGACAAACAGGTTATGAGTGCATACGATTAATGGGTGTACAGATGGTCCAGGATAGAGGGGCCATTAAACTAATGCTGGGACGTGTTCGGGATGATGTGGTGATTACGCGGCGCATGCTTGAAACTAGATTAATTTATAATGGGTGGAAACCTGCCATATACATGGTTTAATATCAGATAAAAAAGAAAACATGCATTAACACTATGAGACCTCCTTTACCAGTGGCAAAATATAGTAATAGGTTTTTACCCTTTCAACTGGTACAAAAACTGACACCTTTATACAAGGGATCATGTTTGCAATAACCACAACACAAGCAGTCAAAATGCAAACAAAAAGAAACAACTCTGATGATGATAATGATATGCACTGTCCTTGAAGTTGATTGGTCCACACCCGAGACAGCTTTTCTTAGAGCCTAGTCTCCATTGGTGTTGGACCAGATGACGCCAAAAGGCTCTAAGAAAAGCTGTCTCGGGTGTGGACCAATCAACTTCAAGGACAGTGCATATCATTATCATCATCAGAGTTGTTTATTTTTGTTTGCATTTTGACTGCTTGTGTTGTGGTTATTGCAAACATGATCCCTTGTATAAAGGTGTCAGTTTTGTACCAGTTGAAAGGGTAAAAACCTATTACAAAAAAATGCATTCTCTTAAAGTTTTATTTCTGTCCCCGGGCTGACATGGGTGGTGAGGTGAGAGATTAACCCATCTGGGGGGGAGGGGGGGCTCCCCACCTTCACTCAGCCACACACCGACCGGCTCGGTGAAGTATGGTCAAACAAACCGACGTGGCTGTGCGCAAAATATCATCACCCTTCTTTAGTTTCAATAGAAAACGAATGTCCGTCAACTTGTTGCCCAATTGTGATAACCTGCATTGATTTCTACCACGAAATTACTCAAGATATTATCAGCATATATGTAAAACATCGTATTTGCAAATGCTTCGTGGTAATTAATGGTAACACTAATATCACCGGCATTTATATCATCAGCCATGATCTGGCCACTGCTAGATGAAAGCCTCCCAAAGCCGGTGCCATCTCTCTCAATCCTTCGACGTATAACTACTATAAACTTTAAAAAATTTACTAGGTAAGACCCACTGAGCCACAAATCATAACTCAACGAAGTGGCTTATCACGTGGAAATTTATAGCAGCCAAATACTCTAAATGCATAGTTTCTTAATTCTGGAGGGTAAAACCAGGGGAACCAGAAAAATTCACATGGGGAGAGCATTCAAACTCCAAATATACAGGCGTCAGCGTCGAACGCACGACCTCCCGTATACCAGGTGAGGTAGTTAACATCTCGCCACCGTGGCGTTCCAGGTAGCACCTGAATACGTGCTGACTTCAACGCTCCTGTGGATCATCCTCTCGACCTTGAGCACATTCCCTCCTTTGGCTGGCACTCTCGCCATTAGTTTCGACCGCCCGCCATCAGCCCGTCTAGCGACTCGTCCTGCGTCAGCGGTTTAACGATGCTCTGTCATTTCAGGGGTTTTGCTTGGCGTGGATTGGTCGGACGTGGAGCCGTGTTTCGAGGAAGTTGCAGGAACGCCAGGGCTGTATTCCGCAGAATCTGCAGAGGAGAGAGTCAAGGAGTTGTTCTCTGCACCTGAACTACAGGTTCAGAATTTCAAATCACGACCTGTCGACCATTTCGGATAGATTAGACCAATGACAAGTCACGTGCACGTGTGATCATCACATTACAAATTTTTTTTTTAAGAGTGAGGATGTTATATTAAGGATGCCGAGAAAAATGTAGGTGGTGTTGGGAAGTTTTTTTTAATAGGTTTTGTAAAATCTTAAAACAGTTAAGTGGAATGGATGTGAGAGGGATGGCAAAAAGAGAGGAGATTGGGTAACACAACTATTATGAAAAGGATGAAGGGAAGGGAGGCGAGAAAAGTGACCGGTAAGAATGAAATAAAATAAGCCAAGAAAATCTGAATTTAATGAGCCAGTTATTGCAAAATCAATTCTTATGCTCTGCTTTTATCAAACGGATCCAATGACTCATTGCGGCAATAGTTATTTTCAGAAACGGCAAAAATTAATTACGAATAAATGCCCCATCGTTCTGAGCTTTGCCAATTTCGCCAAGCGGGTACCTGTTTCAAATCTCGATCAGTCTCCATGCCCCCCACCCCCACCCCCACTAGGCAATGCCAGAGCCGTATTAATCGTTACCCATACTCCACCTCCCGAGGCATCCATCAGGAGGCATCCCCGCTTGCTGATGCGAACGTTGTCCTGTGACCCCGCGCTCTCTCGCCCCCCCCCCCCCCCCGAAAACAGTGGCCAAACTATTTGTCAACCAAGTGGGATTTTTATTTATTTATTTTCAGGCAAGCATGACTGAGTGGATGAAAATCATCAAACTTGACCGTGACTTGAAGACTGCTGCTCAACTCTAAGACTTCAACGGGACTATGACAAGACGAATTTATTGAGCCTGAACGGAGACGTAGACTTAAGATATAACTCATGAACTCTCTTCAAGACCGCAGTGCTCTGAGGAAGACGATAAAAATGGTCATTGTCTCTGTCCGTATTTGGCAAATAGTTACAGAGATCACTGATGGATTTACCTGATAATATTTGGAGGGGTGTGGGTGGAAAACTCCCACCCATCACACCAACGTTTAATACCTAACTACCGCTGTATTTTACAGAATGAATGAAATCCGCACAGAAAGGCCTGATTAAAATTCCATGGGTTGTTTATCTTCCACTCGACTCGAGACCACAACCGAAGTGAAAAATTCCGACGGAACTAACGCCGCCTGTGCACGCGCGTGCGCCCTCAACCCGCCCCGCGTCCCAGGTGCGTGCCCTTTACCTGCTCGCCAAGCAAGGCAAGAGCGTGCGCCATCGACTCTGGGATTTCGACCGAGTGGCGGAGAGCAACGGGCAGCTGCTCGAGTTCGACCCCCGGCGCCAAGTGGACGGCACCACGTACGTGGTGCCCGCCGAGGGCGGCGTGCGTGCCGGGCTTTGCGGGAAGTTGCTGCTCCTGGCGCCAGCGACGGTGACGCCAGCCGTGGGAAAATCTTAGCACCGCTGTCATCTTCACCCCCTCCCCCCGCCACCCTCCCCTGGTCACGCGACCATGGATGAACGCAGCGGAAGAGGAGATGTTAACTACCTCGCCTGGTATACAGGAGGTTGTGGGTTTGATCCCGACTCTGACGCCTGCTGTTTATTTGGAGTCTGCATGTTCTCTTTCTCCCCGTGGTTGCGTGGATTTTTTTATCCAGGTCCGATTTTTTTCTCCACATTTAGAAGCATGCGTTTAGAGTATTTGCCTGTTATCATTTTCCAAATGATAAGCCACTTCATTGAGCTATAATTTGTGGCCAGGTCGCTTCTGAAAAACAGCTGCATAGCTCAGTGGGCCTTACCTGGTAAAATAAATAGGGAGATAGTGAAAATTACCGCTTCCTATGTGTATTGCAAAAGTGATGCCGAGTAAGGTGGCCGGATGGCCAGGGTGTCAGTGGCGTTTCCCCCTCCGTTGGCCCATCGCTTGGATTTGGAGCACCAAGCCCATACCGCTGAGAATCCAATCCAGGTTTCAACCACACGTGATTTATGTATATTTCGATGTTGAACTTCTTTCGCACCGTACGTAGCCTACCGTGCTAATCTGAGGTGTGGGGGAAGGACAACGAACTAAACACAAAAAGCTGTTCTAAAGAAATTCGTTTTCAATCTCGATGATTTGAAAGTGCATAGCTCCAGTGGCTTTCTAATATCGGAAGAGGTGTTCCAGACGGCCGCAGAAGCGCATCTGAAAGCGCGCGATGCAGCGACCGTCTCAGGTGTAGTAAGTTGGTGGTCTTAGCCTGATGGTTTAATGAATGAACGCAAAACCTTCGTGTTAAATTTGGTTTTCACTTTGGGAAAATTCCAGATATTGAACTCGGGTCACCGGGTTCATTGCGTAATGTCCTCACCACTGCGCCAGTGCTTCCTCTTTTTTTTTTATAAACTGCGCAAAAATATACCTCGGTAAACCTTGACAATTGTCTCTTTTTGCGTTAAAATGTGAATGAATAATGATTGTGTGCAAATGTGTAGTGCGCAAAAAACTAATTTTTAATTAACTCAAAGGATGATTAGTTGTAACAAATTTCTTTTGTATTTTCCAAAAGCCAATTATGCAAATGGTAAATTCCCATTGTATTTTAATTACAGCGTTTTTGAAAACAATGCAGACTTCATTTTCCTTTTCTCCACCTCCTCCTCGCTCAGCCCCTTGCACAACATACGTGAACAGACACGGGCGCACATTAGCAGCGTTATTATCGAGATAATATTTTTTAAAACATGCCTTTAATTGCGATTCACACGTTTTAAAAATGAATGCGTCTCTTTTCCGACAGTTGTGCGGATGGTCCTGAAGCAGTAATGAGAATGAAGCCACCAAATGCTTTGGTGCAATGCTCATGTACCATCACTTGTGTCGCCCGATTGTCAGCTCACTACTGGATGTGGCCCCCTCCCCGTGCCTGTGTGTGCCGTGGGAGTTACTTACTTCACCACGCTGGGTGGTGACGGTTGATGTCGGCGGAAAACACAGAGGTTTTTTTTCCTCCGCACCGCCCAATCCTGCCCACCTTGTTTCGCGCCCCCCGCAAGCACCGTGACATCGAGTTCGTGCGTGGTGATCACACATCCTTGCACGATCCAGACTCATCCCTGCCTGGCTTCAGATAGATTGTATTTATTTCTGCCGGAAGGGCCCAATAAGCTGTTAGGCTCTTTTTCATGGGCTTCTTGCGATGGTACGGTAGTTATACAGTACAGATCTGACGATAAATGAGATTGCCCATCCAAGCATATCCTGCTTAGATTCCGATATCTGTTGTGAGATTATGTGCGTGTTTGGTAGAATACTTGCATGTAATTTTCTCTCAACGTACGAGTACTGAACGCTCATGAGCGTTGTACTTAAGGAGCACGTTTAATTTCGGTTCGTGAACATAGATGGGCCAGAATGCTTGCCCTCATGAAGCAATAATGCACGCTCTCCTAACAAAAGACAACGTAGCGACAGAGAGGACATGGAAAATACCTTTTTGGTTTAGTGACAATCCAGCAACGTTAACCAGGCGATGGCGGTGGTCGTGGTGAATATTTGAGCGGCACAACGAATAATGCACAGCATCTGAAACCGCACAGGGTTACACCGGCATTGCTGTTACCTCGTTGTTTTAAAATGTGAGGAGTCGGTCAACATTTCTGGTGACAAATTATCCTCAAGAATGTTTAGCGTCAAAAATGGCTGCCTGTATATTTTGTCCGTGGTTATTCGTGCTTTCCAACTGAGGGTGAACGCCTACGCATGATCCCTCTGTCCGTAACAGACGGGGTTGCGATAACTCTCGTTAAGACGATCCAAGATCAAGGAAACCGGCATTTCTTTTAAAAACCACGGTTCCTTAGCGCACACCCAGAGGCCCGTAATGTCAAGCGGAACTTTTTTTCAGGTGCTAGTGAATACGATATGATAGTGCTTTTGTTTGTTACTAAGCGAGGTTTTCGGGAACTTGGGAGATAGTCGATGGGAGGGAATTCCTTAAAGTTGTGTTTCAATTGGGGACTAACTCTTTCGAAAACTGCCCAAATTCACCGAAGCGGTGCCTACAATCTGCCAGACTTGAACCACAGAAAAAAATACTACTTGTTAAGGTGCAAACGCATTTTGCCTTCGAAGCTGCCTATCGTTTTACATACTGCCAATTAATTATGTTGGAAGACAACACGTGTTGGAAAGCGTTGCATTATCCATGAGTATGCATGATTATTCTCAACTTGTTTTTATCTGAGTACGAGATGTATCTCCTCTAAAACGAGCTCGCTCGTTATATTTTGTCCGTTATTTTATTCATGGATCCCATGCCAAGATCACGTTTTCCGATTCATTTTAACAAGGTCTTCCCATTTTATTTGGCGCAAACCTCATTGCTGTTTCTGCTCCCGTTCAGTAATGTGGCTCCAAGGGGCCTCTCCTATCTGTTTTGCCAAATTTTTGACCAACGTGGCCAAACAGTCAGTTTCTCAATGGCTTTAATTGGCACGTTGGCCAGATGTTAACTACCTCGCCTGGTATACATGAGGTCGTTGGTTTGATCCCGACCTTGATGCCTGTATATTTGTAGTTTGCGTGTCTCTCTCTCCCCATGGTCACGTGAATTTTTTTTCCGGGTCCTCTGGTTTTTCCCCTCCACATTTAGAATCAACGTGCATTTAGAGTATTTGGCAGCTATATATTTCCACACAGTAAGCCACCTCGTTGAGCTATCATTTGTGGCCAGGACACTTCTGAAAAAGAGCTGTACAGGTATAGCTCAGTGGGCCTTACCTGATAAGATATCAAAAAAAAGTTCACTCACCACTATTAACTCACCACGATTAACTCACTGCCAGTGGCAAAGTAAAGGTGCATCCCTGCTATAGATTATCTGTGGTGTACCCATTTCATTATGCTGGTTGGACAGAAAGTGGTGGTGGATTTAAGGAACTTCACCATTGTTCCACCAGCTGCACTGGGAGCTCGAACTGGTGACCTCTGGAGTTGCAATTCCAGACGTACCAGTGCTGAAATGTAGCACTCGTTTTGGTCGATTGACACTGCCTCATTTTCTACTGCCCCAACCACCTTTTAACCAAAGCGCCAGTCGTAGTTAACAGGGAATTGCCCAGCGCTGTAAACGCACACAGCCTGGCGACAACAAAATCCCGTACCTCCGATGAGCGTGGTTGGCTACTTACGGCGCGAAAGCAGCTCAACAGCCGGCGACGTTAAATAAAATTGAACGCGACCTCGAATTTGTGCGCACACGGAAATTAAGAGCACGGACCCCAGTGTCGGTTAGAAAAGTAAATAGCGAGAATGAAGGCCGCTCAACCCCACCACCATCCCCCCAACCCCCGAACCCTCTGTTTAAACTAAAAGGCTCGCTCCTAAGCGATGTCCTACCTCTGCAATGGCTTTCCGTCGTGATTGTTCAAACACGCGCCGCCGTTGCGCATTCTCCTGAACATCCCAGGGCCAAGAGAGGTTGAGCCTTTTGTGCTGTAACCAGACGATAAGCACGCCTTATGAATTGTGGACAATTTCTCGGCACGCTCGGCTCTCCCGTACATTTGAATGGCTTCGAGCCGAGTGCCGTGACGCACTTTTTTCCCCATTTAGTGCCGGATGTCAATTTCATTACGTGGCAAGCGAGTGGGCTTACGAGGGTGGGGTCTGCGCCGTCGGTCACAAGGAACGCGGGCATTTGGATCAATGGCGATACGAGATGTGTTCCGCTAGGGGTGTAACGATGGTTTTGATGTGTAACCATTGAGCTCCCGATCCATGTGAAAGGGAGTCCAAGCGAGTCGACCTGCTAAGGGATTCATCTTCTTGGTTCTTTCGGTAAAGTCACGTAGAATGGAAATAATAAAATAATAAAACATAATAAAATAATTCTCACGACGTTTCGGCCACAACGCAAGCAGCCGTCCTCAGGTGAAGTCATTCAGACTCTGTCTTCTCGACAGACCTGTTCTCCACCTGAGGACGGCTGCTTGCGTTGTGGCTGAAACGTCGTGAGAATAATTTTATTATGTTTTATTATTTTATTATTTCCATTCTACGTGACTTTACCGAAAGAACCAAGAAGATGAATCCCTGCAGTCACGAAAGCTTCAAATCGAAATTTAACTGCTAAGGGAACTTTGCATCGTTCCCACCAACACCCAACACGAGCGAACACCTGTAGGGCACGGACGACGGTGCTGCAGTTGACGACTGGCCTCGTCATTCCCGGAGCCCCATTGGCTCTCTCTCCTCTTCCCTGCCTCTCCTCTTCCCTGCCTCGCCTGGTATGAAGGAGGTCGTGGGTTCGATCCCGACCCTGGCACCTGCTGCTGTATATTCGGAGTTTGCGTGGCTCTCCCTGTGGTCACGTGGATTTTTCTCCGGATCCTCCGGTTTTGCGCTCCACATTTAGAATCGACGTGCGTTTAGAGCGTTTGGCTGCTATAAATGTCCACGTGATAATCCCACTTCGTTGAGCTATCATATGTGGCCAGGTCGCTTCTGAACAAGAGCTACATAGCTCAGTGGGCCTTAGCTGGTAAAATTGATAAACATTAATATCTACCCTCTCTTTCCTGTCTATAGGTTTCCTCCACCCCTTCCCTCGCATGCCTTGCCAACACCCCTCTCTCATGATCTCGTGTGGGCGTGGGCCCTTGTCCTTTTCATGAACCCCACGCCCAACCCTAACGTGCCGTATGAACTCTACGCACGGCATTGATTCGCGTGCATAAGAATCGATGTGTTTCGATTGAAAAACGTTGCGTCGGGAGTGGATGCGATGTGACCCCAGTGACCCGAGTTCGATTCCCAGCCATGGCTCACATCACGCTGTGAGTGATATCTGAAGGAATCCGTACCAGCCGGCGTGATGGACTGTGGTCATCCAGCAGTGGATTGACAATGGTCTGTACGTTATATTTATATATTTATGATGTTTTTGATTGCTTCAGGTGACGCTCACCTTGTGACCCATGCAGCCATTGGGCCTCTCCAGTCTCCTTAATGTAAACACGATTGAATCAACTCACGACCCTGACAAATCGATACGCCTGGCACACAAACACACACCTGTACATATCGTGTAACTTATGTATGCGCGCATGTTGGACTCCTTTAGCGCCCGCTCTACGTATCCAACCGTGCTAATCCGAGGTGCGCGTACAGGCAATGCATCTGTTCCGGTTAGTGACGGCCCGTGCTGATTGTGTGGTCGCACTGAGATCAGATCGGACAGCAACCTGTTTGCTCCACTGCTTTCAGTGTCCCCCCAGGTGCGTGTCTCACAAGCACAATGCTCCCATCTTTGCGTGGTCCATCAACCCACCCCCCACCTCTCCTCCCTCCAAGTGCCTGAACTACTAAGTTTATCGCCACCGCAACCCCAACTGCACTTGGCTGTGTATTTTTTGTTTTGTTTTGTGCCGTTAAAAAAAACACCGTTTTTTTCTTTCGCCGTGAGAGCCATATTATTTTCCATCATTTTTTTAGCGCATTGTTGACAGAAGCAGATCTCCGCGTGGCATGTGTATACGCGAAAGTGAATTTTACGAAATCATCCCGGTTGCGGAAACGCCTGACGGTGCGATAACCTGCCCTCGTGCGCAAGGGCCCTTCAAAGCGAAATGACTGTTTCGGAAAAAGGAGACGTGGAAGTGTTTTCATAACGTGTGATAGCACGTCAATTCTTATTATTATTTTTGGCCCTCTGTTGTTGCGCACACACGGGGCGGGGGTGGTTCCGTGTGTGTGTGGGTGGATTTTTGGCAGCGCGCATTTTTGGTGAAGAATGATTTGCTATCAATGTTACTATTTATTTGCTTCCATGCTGCAATTGACCAACGGTATAAAAAATATATATACGCGTTCTTTAAACGCAGAGAGAGCGAGCGAGCGAGAGAGCGAGAGCGGTGGTGACCTTTCACGCTCGCACGTGAATGTCCCTCGAGCGGAGACGGACTCTGCCGCCATAACATTTCAATATCGCTCGCTCGGTACTAGCGCGTTGCCCCCCCCCCCCTCCCGTTAATGTGTGCAAGGGTCCAGCATTTTCGCCTTTAGTTGCGCTGCGGCGGCTCCGTTGACGTAAAGATTTAATAGAAAAAAAATCTGCATATTTTAAAAAAAAATTTTTAAAGTTAACAAAAAAAATTATACGCCGTGGGTCCATTGCCTGTGGTCTAACGTTTTGGGGACAAAATAAGATGGGCGGGTTGCGTAGTTTCGTGAAACTTCCTCCTCGCCCATCAGGAGGTGGCCAGTACTACAAGGCAGTACAGCAAGCGGGGTTCAATATTCTCTATGGACTTTTGAGCGCCGTCTCCTCGCGCGTGCGTGTGTGTGTGCGTGTGCGTGTGTGTGTGCGTGTGTGTGTGCGTGTGTGTGTGCGTGTGTTCTCAGGGTGCTTTGATTTCCTTCCACATGTATTGACAAAGCAACCCTATGGAAGATTCTCTTAAATAATAATCTTGAGACTCATTGAAGCTATCCTGGATCAATAACATTTCGATTACTATTATTACTACACCGAACATCTGATTCGGAGGCACTCTGAATGCAGCCAAAGTGAACAGCGACAATTATCTTTTTGCGTGTTGTGCAGTGTGTCTTGAATTCCACACAGCATTTAGGTTACACAATGACCAGAGGGGGAAAACATGCACAGTAGTGTCGCATCGTAAGGAAATCTATTTCTTGTGTTTTATATATATATAAGCCAATGGATCGGTGAAAGCAAAAACTGATTCTAGATTTGAAGCTTTTGTGACTGCAAGGATTCATACTCTTAGGTTTTTTCGGTAAAGTCACGTAGGTAAAAAATATAAATAAAATTAATAAAAGTAATAATAGAAATAAAATAATAAATCACTGATTTCTTATTTTATGATTTTTTATTTTATTTCTATTATTACTTTTATTAATTTTAATTTGATTTTTTACCTACGTGACTTTACCGAAAAAACCTAAGAGTAGCAAAAACTGAATTTTGCCAAAAGGAAAACGAACTTGGAAAGGAGTCTGCCTCCGTGTGGATGTTCCCCACCCACCTCTCATTTTCAACCGCGTGGGGTATTCTTTTCCAAATGCGAGTGTACTCTGACACTGCAATTTCAGGCGATAGTTTGACAACTATCTGGGGCAGGCATCATGTCACTGTGACTGCTGTTATTTTTCATTTTCGCTCCGTCACATGGGTAAAGTGTTCTGTGGAAATCCGCGTCGTCTTTACAACGACAGGTGGACAATGAGAGCTGCTCAGACGATTTTCGTTGCCTCTGCTGTTGGTCCAGATATTTACATACTCTTAGGTTTTTTCGGTAAAGTCACGTAGGTAAAAAATAACATAAAAATAAATAAAATCACGACGTTTCGGAGGCAACACAAGCTTCAGTCTTCAGGTGGCAAAATTACTGTATCACTTGATACAATAATTTACTGTATCACTTGATACAGTAAATTACTGTATCACTTGATACAGTAATTTTGCTGTGACGGTGCCACCTGAAGACGGAAGCTTGTGTTGCCTCCGAAACGTCGTGATGTATTTTTTTTTTACCTACGTGACTTTTCCGAAAAAAAAAAATTTTGTATGGAACCTTGCAGTCACAAAAACTTCACATCTAGAACAGATGTTTACACTCTGCGATTTTGTTTGGGTAGGGTTTTTTTGGGGGGGGTTTCTGACCTCGAAAAATTCACAGCCCGAAAGCGCACGACGGACTTGCGTGGCTTTCGGCTTTCACGGGGCGTCCCCTCCTGCTGGAGCGTGGTTTGTCCATGCAAACCTAATTGGCTCCCCCGTTACAGCCCGGCAGTTGGCGAGGTGATATGATTGTTCTTTTGTAACACTCAATGTAACCATTATTGTCGGCTAATTTTTTTTCATAGCGTCAAAGTGCCGTCTCGAGCGGTCTTTGCGTAACGTTGGGCAGCGTACACTGAAATGTGGGAATGGCAAATTACAACGATTTTTTTTTACAGCTATTAAGCAGACGATTGGGGTAGGGGCTTTTTTTGCAAGATTTCGTGTTCCTTAATGAGGTTATAATACGAAATCTGCAACCCTCTCTCTCTTTTTAAATAATGTAATCACATGTTGCCTAATTAGAGGCCTTATTTTATATATATGTAAAAAAAAAGTTATCACTGGGTAAAATGAAAAAGCACAGATTTTTTAAAAAAGAGTTGGTCATTAAAAATGATTAGTATCGTATGCATTTTAATTACGAATTGGGAAATAATAGTCTGGAAAACGAATGATTCGCGTTGTTTTGACGGCAAGCCACGTTGCAGTGCAATTACATATTTAACACTTTTATTTATTCTGTCGATTGTTGGGTGTAAATGTGTCATCTGTTGCAGGAGAGCACATGGCCCCTGCATGAGCCCTTCAAATATGTATTTTGTTATTCTTCTTGGTTCTTTCAGTAAAGTCACGTAGAAGGGAAATAATTAAATAATAAAAATAAAGGCCTGTTGGAAAGACAGCGCCCTGTTCTTCACCTGAGGACGGCTGCTTGCATTGTGGCCGAAACGTCGTGAGAATTTTATTTTATTATGTTTTATTTTTATTATTTTACTATTTCCCTTCTACGTGACTTTACTGAAAGAACCAAGAAGATGAATCCCTGCAGTCACGAAAGCTTTAAATCGAAATATATTTTGTTACACTTATAATGCAGTCTCAGTCTCGCTGCAACATCTTCATATATATACAAAAAATGGTTTTGGAAATGTATTCGTAGAAAATTCTTTCTCACCAAGGCCTCTGTGTGCTTGAATGACGACATCAGTTTCCACTGAATGAAATTAATTTTAATGATCCGCAGCAGCAAGGTACGATGGCAATTGATATCCACGTCCCCTTGTATAGACTGTGATTGATGTCACTTACACGGGCACTGCTTGAATACAAACTTATAACTGCAGCTGTCTCGTAGTTGGTTGGTCTCTAATTCCTTCGTTATTTTGATCTGTGTGATATTTGTGGGCAGTGTAACAACCAGTGGGAACAAGCCGTGGCAAATTATTGGCTCAACATAATTATGAGCTAAACAAAAGTCACAGGCCAAAAGTTTTCTTAACAAAAAGTTCGAATTTTTAGGACCACAATTGCAAGAAAATAACATCCGAGTCTCTATACTTAGGGCAATTATTGCTTGTGGAGCAGAATTTAAATGATGCGATAAAATATACAAATGGGCTTGGAACGCTTTTGGAAAATCTGAATTTCATCATGGAAGGTCATTTACCAACGTGCCTAAAAAAGGAACGTTTTCAACCGGTGAATTGTAAACGCTGACAAAAAAATGTGAAACAATAGTTTTAAAGTATAGGAAGAATACACTTGAGAGGCAGAAAGAGTAACACATGGATCAGAGCATAACTACGAATTAGACATCATATTGACTTAAGAAAAGTCGGTGAGCTTCGACGGGGCAATTTGCTAGCGAATCAGTCGAGACTGGTGAAAGAATGGCAGCCAAAGGTGGTAACTACCTGAGAAGATGGCCACTAGCATGGAGAGTGAGCAACGAGTATTAGATTGTGCGCAAAATCGAGATGGATTGTGGCATCGTAAGTCTGTGAGGACTAGTGCCAGTGTGGAGAGGCCTTCATCCAGCAGTGGCTATATCGTGGCTGATGATGATGATGATGGCAAAATAAACCACAGTGGCTCTACATGGCAACCAAATATACTCCCAGAGCGCAGTGAAATTACTTTGTAACCCTGGGTTCATTGAGCCAGGATTTCAATCGTGAAGTCAAACAAATAACACTGGTCAACACACTTTTTCTGGCATAAGGTATTCCAACGGGTTTAATGTAATTTCGGGGTGCTGATTCCAAATTTGGAATCAGTTTTTGTCTATCACATCAGGTTTTTGAGATATCAAATATTGCATTTTCAATAAAAACTGCAGAAGAAAAATATTAAATAAATGTGGATATCTACATAAAATGATATTATAAACACACTATCATAAAAATACAGCACCATATTTTAACACTAAAGCAGTCACTGACTCGCAACAACTTGCAATCATAAGTGACAGAGCTAATTTCGGGTATAATCAATGAAAATGGGGTATGCCGATAACATAAAAATGATGTGATAGAGCAAATCTGAGATCAGATTTGGAATCAGCACCCTGAAATTAGTCTAAAACAGCAGCAAAAGTCCAGGCCAGAAAAAAATGTTTTTTTTTTGTTGACCAGTGTCATCCTATCTCAACTTTATTTCGGTATGATGGTGCCCGGTGGGTGACTTAAGCAACAACGGGTGATGAAGTCACACCTGCAGTCATACGCGAATAGAGCTAGAATACGACTTGTAACTCGATGCTGCAGAAACTTCGCATACAAAAAATACCCTGAAACTCATTTGGGTACAGAATGGTGTTCATAAATGATATTAATGATACATTGGATAAAAAAAAAGGTACAACTCCTTTGAGGAAATTATCTTTTGAGTGTTTTGATAATTATAATGGGTGGAAACTGAAATATAATTTTGTCTTAAGTATAATTGATAGTCATTGTTTAAGCAAATGGTTTTCATCTGTTCACAAAACTATTACGCTTAAGGTTTGCTTTGATACGAGTGATCTATGAACTGAGCTTGCGAAATTAAGTTAATTTTAATGCAATGTGCTACGATTAAAATGTAATGCTCGCTGTTGTATGCATGGCGTGTGTTCCAGTTCGCTGCACGTTTACTGCAGCGATGAGTGGGGAGTTAATAAATTGCACCGTTTGAGTTGTTTGGTTTGTACACAAACTGTCTGCGGATCTGTGAGTGTCAACGAACGAAAAGCCGGATGTGCACACCCACTACGCCGTGAGTTGTCCAAGAGACGAGCAAAACTAAGCGTTTGATATGACCAGGTAAGGCCCACTGAGCTAAATGGCAGTACAGCAAGTGGGTTTATTCTGTCTGTGCAGAGCTGTGAGCGTTTTCTCGTCGACTACGTGGGGTTTCTACAGGTATTTTGGTGACCTCCCACATGGCAAACAGAAAATAATTTAATTGGCCAAGCATTCCGATGTGGCACCCAGCTGAAAGTGGTTATTGGAGGACTTCTTGAATGAACAGGGAACTATGATGATACATTTCAAGGTCACAGCGTTTGGAAGTACTTACTGGGTTCCGCAAAGTGCCCTGAATATGATTAATATTCATCTTCTTGGTTCTTTCGGTAAAAAAAAAAAAACTTCCCTTCTTCGTGACTTTACCGAAAGAACCAAGAAGATGAATCCCTGCAGTCACGAAAGCTTTAAATCGAAATGATTAATATTGTTCGTAAATTCAAAAGGATGAACACAAAGAGTGTCCTTCCAAAACATAACACTCACAAATTTCATAAAATGGAATTGCGATACACGGATGGTACAGAGAAGTAAGCCAAGGGTGACGGATTTTATCCAATTACAGGCATTTACAAGAAGGATGCTACTATTAAAAAAACGCCATTGATTTCCCCCACGGTACGTGACATTATAAATAGCTGCGAGACACCAATCTATTTGGGAAAATACACTCGACTTGTACAAAGACGGTTTGATTCGAATCATCCCAGTTGTTTCTCCTACCCGATGATGAAAACCCGAAATATATTCGCACGAGACGTAAGATTCCAGACGAATGTTGCCTCTTGCGTTCTCATTTCACCTCACCGACTATTTCATTTCTTTCTGAGAACGTCATCGTGGTCCTAACCGCGCCGATTTCCATGCGTCACTGGAATGACCGATGCGTTCCGCTACCGGTATCATTGCATCAGCACAACCCGATCGGTGCTATCGGGGGAGACGAGAAGCTTTGGGCATTCCCACCATCCCCAAAAAAAACTCCTTGTCTTTTATTTTTCAAAGAATCAAACCTCAGACGCCGCCCTCAAACCATAATCCTCGATGTGATGGCTCGCGTCTTTATAATTCAGCGACGCGGAGATGGGTATTGTGGATCATGTTACGCTCGTATACACTGACTGTTGATCAAGTAGAATGGGGTAAGGCACGCCGTGAGAAAGACCGACGAGATGGACTCAATTAACCATCGGGTGGACACTGAGCGAAGACAATGGGAGCAGCAGCAGAAGAGAGAAAGAGAAGATGTGGTTTGGGATCAAATCAAATAACGCAGAGGCCACTGCAGGATTTGACCAACTAATGAAGGAAATGGAAGATATTGGGGGAGGCCTATTACCGGTAGTGGTAAGTAACAGGCTTGCAGAAATAGCAAGTGCGTTTCTCGCATGAGCGTGGACAGCAAATAGGCCTCTGTCCTCTTTCTTTGTATTCTCTGGGCATTTTGGTTTCCTCCCAAAGTAATATATATTTTTTTGTTATTTGCCACACATCTCAAGCAGGACTCTCTTTAAACGGTCCCCAGGCTTGGCGGAGATTTGCAGGGTGAACGTAACAACGGGTTATTATAATTCCAGTCCTGTGGCCGGTCTTGCAGGCAACACACTATAAACAATTAAATGTGTCAACACATTACGCTGGTGTATAAATTGGGCAGAGGACAAATTGTCCTGCACTCTCTCCCTCCCTCCCTCCAGCATATGCGCTCGCTCGCCAACACACACAAAAAAGATCATTATGGGTGACCTTCAAGTTTATAACATTAACATATGATATTGGTAATTGCTTTCACATTGCTTAATTGCCTAATGCGCTCCCAATAGCCCTTTCGTGCACCTTTAATTGGTACAATATAAAAAAAAACGTTGAGTGGCATCTCATGGAGGCTTCTCGCGATCTTCTCAGCGAATGCCCCTGACGGCATCTCGGTGGCCAGGCATTGACACTAAGGGGGCCACTCAGTGGGACTGACTCGTCGGTCGATTGTCACAGAGAGCCATCCGACACGTGTTCTTGGTTCTTTCGGTAAAGTCACGTAGAAGGGAAATAATAAAATAATAAAAATAAAACATAATAAAATAATTCTCACGACGTTTCGGCCACAACGCAAGCAGCCGTCCTCAGGTGAAGAGCAGGTCTGTCGGGAAGACAGCGTCTGAATGAAACGTATATTTAAGCTGGGTTGGAGGGGGAAGGGCGCCTTGACAAAATAATTTGCATATCAAGATGAATTTAGCATATTTATGGGAAATGCAGATATGGGGTTAGTACTACTTGTGAAATGCGTAGGAGGTGGGCGTGGGGTTTCAAAGTCATTATCGGCACGTGTTTGTGAGGTTAGCAGCTGCTCAAAAAAACACCCAGAGTCAAAAAAGAGTGTTATTCTCTCTCTCTCAAATTAGCAATCGAGGCGGTGCTCAATCTCCGGCCCTGAGACAGTGGTGGAAATTGCACGTTCCTATGGCGTGGGCAAATCTGCCTTCGAGAGAACCGCTCTTGAGTTGCACACAATGCGTTACTCATTTTGTTGACTCCCCCCCCCACATGGATGATGGGCTGAGTCAGCCCCCGAGCAGAGTTTGAACTCGCACATTTCTGATTGCGAGCCGCTATTGGCCGATTGACCTTTCAGTTCAATATTATCCAGCGGCATTTGTAAGCATGCAATATCTGGACCGGTTTTGACCTTCTGGGTCTCATCAGCTGAATGGAAGATCGAAACCGATATAGAGATTGCTTGCTTATGATATTGGTCTGGAAAGCCAGAAGGTTGATGGACAAAACACACAATTATATTTAACTATGTTTAAGCATGTGGAGATGTGCTTATAATATGAATCGCACAACAACGCTCCACAACAAAGCGCAATGAGTTAGTAAACGGCATTGCGCAATACCCTCTGGTTCTTTCGGTAAAGCCACGTAGATAGAAAAATAATAAAATAATAAATGACGTTTCGGTCGCAAAACAAGCGTCCGTCTTCAGGTGAGCTGCTGTGGCTTCATATAGGAATGTTCTTTGTTCAACAGGCCTGTCTCTGTTGATGAGACTCAAATGTCAAAGGCCTACCCACAGTTCTATTCTCCAACATTAATTCGGTGGCTATTCCAACGACCAACCAGTTGTGTTGTGCGTTTTTTGTCCGACAATTAAACAAAAAAAATAGTAGAGAACCACACGAGAGGCAGTCTAGAGCTCTCTTGGCAATTAAAACAAAAATGGATTTTTAAACTACCCGGTAAAAGGTTATGTGTATACCAGCATAAATTGCTTTGCGGGTAACAGCAATTAAGCAGCCTAATTAGGGTTTGGAGGCACAACTGTCTTGAACAAAAAAAAAACTGTTTGAAAAGGCTGAGTGAAGATGCATTATTTACACGCGCACACACACACTGGAAACCCAGCACCTCGATTTTCATAATTGAGTGCCAAAGGCGTCTGCCACTGCCGCCACTGGATTATATGTTTTTAAAACAGCCCCCACCCCCCGCATCCTTCCACGCCTCGCCCCCCCACGACTGCTACTCCGAACGCAAACACCTCCACCTACACGCCACTGCATCCAAAACATCATTAGAAAAAAGGGAACTGTCAATTATTACGTTCGATAATGGCTTCATTAGGACGTGACGCGACATTAATAGGCGCGCGGCTGAAAACTGCCTTAATTAGTTTCCGAATTAAATCGGTGACCTTTTCCTTGGTCTGTGTGCGTATGCGTATGTGGTGTGTGTGTGCGCGTGCGTGCGTATGTATATGCGGGGAGCGGTGGGGTAGCGGTTAGCGCGCTGTGCAACGAAGCCGACGACCCGAGTTCCATTTACGCTCACGGCCAACACCAGTGACCAGTTATCTGAACCGGAGACCCGAGTTCGATTCCCGCTCACGGCCACCAACAGCGGTGACGAATTATCCGAACCGTTTCTGTGCCTGCCCTAGGTCGACTCAGCCTCAAACGAGTACCTGGTGCGGTGTGGAGTGAACATCGCCACTGGGGGGAGACAAAGGCGGCCGGGCGTGGCGCTGGCCACGTTTCCACGCGACGTGTGGTGTGGGGTAGAGTGTGCGGCGACTAACCACACGCGTTTATCACTGCCGCGTGGACAGGTTGACGGGCGGCATCGATGGGATTGATGGCTGATTGTTTCAACCACCGCGCCGGCAGAAACGATCGGCAACCTCTGGGATTGCGAGTTGAGTGTGCGAACCGCGACCACCACGGCGGCGCTGGGTTTGTGCAAGAGTCGGTGTCGGGGTGGATATGACACCTCCCCACTTCCCCTACTATATCAAGTGGCACAGCGGGCGAGGCAGGAGGAGGTTCGTGAAGGACCACGACTGGGCAGTTGTGGAAAGAAGTCGCCCTCCAGCAACAACGGCGGGAGGGTGGAGGAGCAATGTGCAATGGAGGGTTGCCGAACGAATGCACAAGGACGCAACTCTTGGGGGCCGTCCATAAATGACGTCACGCGATTTTGGACGATTTTTGACCCCCTCCCCCCTCGTCACACGGCGTCCCAAAAATAAAACATGCATCAAATCGCTTTAAACTATTGTCATTGTAGTGCGTATTTAATGTGGCGCTGCGCTCTGATGTTGTAGGAGAAAACATTTATTAAAAAGTATATTTAATTAAGTAGAACGTGTTGTCTATATTTATTTAAAATTGCGCATTTTGATGTGACGTCACAGTTCTCAAACCCCCCCCCCCCTCCTCGTCACACATCGTCACAAATGTCTGACCCTCCCCCCTAGGTGCGTGATATCGTTAATGGACGGCACCTTGACACGCAAAGGGGCTTGCCACACAATTAACCACGCCACCTTGCTGATTTCGTCCAGGAGCACGAACCATCATCATGGTTCATGCGAGCCCCGATCATTCTCACAGCAGCAGTGGCTTTTGGCTGCTGGCCATCGCACAAAGACGGTCACTGCGTCGCGCGCTTTCAAATGCGCTTCTGCGGCCGTCTGGAACGCTCTTCCCATATTCGGAAGCCACAGGAGCTATGCACTTTTAAAGGATCTGCATTGAAAACTCACTTCTTTAGAACTGCTTTTTGTGTTTAGTTTGTTGTCCTTCCCCCGCACCTCCGTTTAGCGCGAATGGCAACGTACGGTGCGAAAGAAGTTCAACATACATAAATACAAAACTGTTCCATGCGAGCTGGATATTGACTTGAGATATAGCCGATCAGCTGACAGGCCTCTGGTACTGTACTTGTTACCGGGACAATATGACAACACGTGTTTTTAAGGCATCAATCATTTAATTGAAGTACAGTAAAGTAAAATTGCTACCTGCTTTATATTTAAATTGCATTTCACTTCCCCACTGTGTTCTTATCTCGACATTTATTGTGGGTTTTTTTTTCCTCTCTGCAGTTTTTTCCCTTAAATGTCGTGAGTCTCTTTAACCATTAAACTTTGCCAATTTAATATTTGGTAATTGCGTTTTCAAACTAAACACGGAATGGTCAAGCAAAGCAAAGTACGTGTGTTAATTTTGGATAGAGCGTAAAACCAAATCTTTCGGAATGCGCCCCATCTTGTTGACGTAAGGCGAGCGCAGAGTCAAATTCAAATAAAACTCAACACATTCCTAAATAACACGACCGTAACAGTTAAAACAATTATGTTTAAAATATATAACGAGCGACGTTTCGGGCAATGACCCTTCTTGTTACGTCCCTTGATCGCAAGCATGAGGGCCCATTTTCCCGAAACGTCGCCCGTCATATATTTGTTCTACATTCAAGGCAGTGTTACTCACAAATGTGTGGATTCTTGTTTTAATGTGCCAACACAGTACGTGCGTTGAACTTCTTTCGCGCCATACGTAGCCAACCGTGCTAATTGGAGGTGCGGAGATTAAAATATCACTCGCATCATGACGGGCATGATGCGTAATATCGGCAGGATTCATTCGTGTGGGTATAATGTCAATTAGATACATTGTAGAATCATAATATTGGTCTTAAAAGCCTACGGGTGAAAATTAACAACGGCATGTTATGGGCATGGTTGTGCATCTCGTGTGTATGGGGAGCGGTGGTGCAACGGTTAACGCGCTGCGCTACGAACCCGGCGACATGAGTTCGATTCCCACTCACGGCCACCACAGTCGGTCCTGGGCCTCTCCTAGGTCGACTCAGCCTCAAATAAGTATTGTACTTAGTGTGCAAAATACCGCATTTATTTTATAATCAATTACACAATTGTGAAGAATCAAGTATTAATTAATGGGCTACTCTTTGGTTCTTTCGGTAAAGTCACGTAGAAATAAATAAAATAAAATAATAATAGAATACGACGTTTCGATTGCAACACAAGCAACCATCATCAGGCACCAACGAATGAGAAAACAAATCTAGTAAACTTGGAAATATAATACAATACAACACAGAGAGTCGGTCAACACAACAGTCAACACCTCGCCTGGTTGAATACGTTCTTCCAAAGATTGCTACATTTGAGAGAGAAAGAGCCAAAACATAGACACGGAGACACACAGAGAGACACACAAGCAGAGAGAGACTCACACAGAGACAAACAGAGAGAGAGACACATTCATGGGTTACTGATGTGTGCCCCCTTTTCGAACGCGGTTACGCCGGTGAGCGCATGCGCGTGTTCAGCATCAAAAATAGCGAGCGGAGCGCCGGGCGGCGAAAACACAGCAAGCTGGCACAGCAGGGGGCACAGGTGGTGCATCGGACAGCGAGACTTCCCGGGGACACTAAAAGTCCCGCCTCGCGTGAGTTTACGTAATAATTTAACACTCAAGGCACAGCATTTACGGCAAAACCCCAAACTTACGTCTCCCCCCCTCTACGTCGTATTCGCAAATACGTCGTCGCTGTATTATTAACACCGCTCGCCGATTTGCGTCGCCTCAACCCCCCACGCTTATGTCGCTGACGGTCACCGTCTGTCCGTTCTCGTTATCCGTCACCCCCCCCCCCCATCCTTCGCCTCCACCACCACCGCCACCACCAACCCTGTGCATCGCTTCTTTCATTGACGTCGTTTCGATATTCGTCGCCGCACCCTTCAGGAACGCATCCCCGGCGTGTTGTTGCATTCAGACGTCGTTCTCCGCTCCTCGTTTGCTGTGTGATATTCCCCTTCCCACGACATCGCCTCGTTGTGTTTTTTTTTGCATCTCAGACGTGGCGACCCTGCCCGGCCACATTGCGGAGGAGGTCTCCATCCAGCAGTGTATTGATTGACAAAAGAGCTGTGGAAGTGTATGCGTGCGTACAGGAGCGCGCGACAAACAAATCACCTTCGGCTCACTTTACCGAGGCTGTTTTTTTTTTCATGGACCGCAGCGAGCGAGAAGCCTCCAAAACAAATGGCTCCAGATACATGTTTGGTATGATTTACGATCCTTTCGCTGATCCTTTGCTCCTTTGACACGAATCGAAAAATTTCAGACCGCCCGCCCGCCCACTCACCCACCCACAACCCCCCATCCACCCACAACCCCCATCCATCCACACCCCCAACCACTTACCCACCCACCCACCACCTCGTCCACACACACCCCTATCCACTCACCCACCCACACACACCCCTATCCACACGCATTCTCTCTCATCCCCACCTGTCCATATTCCTTTCACAGCTGCACCACCACCACTAGCACCACCACCCACGTGTCGATTTTTGCCCGTAAGTTGTCTTTGCTGATTGCGAGCGCCGATTTAGACGGACACGGAGTGCGCTGATGTGACCAAGCATCATACCCAGCTGCCTTTGTCTCTTCAGTGCTAATGATGCTGATCATGCACCACCGCACCAGTATTTAAGGCCGAGTCGATCTAGAAGAGTCCCACGATGGGTTCGGATACAACCCATTGATATTAGTCGTGAGTCCAGGACTCGAACTCATATGACCGGGGTCTTAGCGTGCAATGCGATAACAAATTTTCATTGCGTCACCGGATCCACACATCCACACACATTCACGCGGACACATTTCACACACATTTCTACAAACACACACATTTACATAACACGCGCTCACAAACACATTCACACAAACACACACATATATAAACAGACAAATATAAATCTCGCCTGTCTAGTCTTGAACAGACTGTTGGGGCAAGTGCTGTTTGCAAGCGACGTCACGCCCGACCGCCTTTATCTCCCCAGCGCTGATGTTTGCACACCGCATCAGGTACTCATCATAGACTGAGTCGACCTAGGGGAGGCCCAGGACCGGTTCAGATTGGCCGTGAGCGGGAATCGAACTCGGGGTCGCTGGGTTCGTTGCGCGCTAACCCCACTAGACATATGTGACAAGAAGAGCTTCATAGCTCATCGGATTCCTCCTTGCCTAAGTAACACATTGTTTTTCACCCGCACCTCCGATTAGCACGCTCGGCCACGTACGGTGCGAAAGAAGTTCAACACACAAAGATTACATGATACAATGTGTCCCAACTCTGACACTGACCGCTCCCAACGCGCAAGAGAGACGTTGCACACTCCACAGGGACACTTCGCCTGTGCCCTCCAACTTCACTCCCCGGTCCCACCCATGCACCCGTGCCCGAAGCTAACAAAGTCCTTCACTCACCGTCTTCCACCCTTGTGCCCTCGACCTCCCCTCCCCAGCATCCCTCGTCACCCCCCAACATCGCCCACCACACGCACAAACGACGCCCGGCACCCCCCCCCCGCCGCCACCTAGCCACCCACCTTCACACGCAAAGTGGCAGCGCAAAGGCGTAAATACAACGGAGCAAAAGCTTGGGGTCCCAAGCAGCTCAAGGGGCCTCGGATTAATGAAAACATAGGGATGCATCAAATGTAAATTTCGAACTGAGATCCTAATAAACAGAGAAAGTTAATGAACACGAGTCAATGTAACCTCCCAGGTCTATATGTTGTGCCTCTCTCGTCTGTCTCACTGCATATCGCTTGTCTGCATCTCTCATTTTACCACAGGTGTCTTTGTCTGTATCTCTCCTTATCTCGTTACTGGCGCTTATTTACATATCTCGCTGCATTTATCTCACCCTTAGCTCACCTCCGACATCTTCTTACAGCCCCAACTTGTGTCCATATTTCTCTCGGTGTCACGAGACCCGTTCCTATTCCATGTCTTTATCTCTGCCGTCATCTCACTAGGAGTTGCTATATATATTGGGCTTTCATTTGCCTGCATGAAACTTATGAAACGAACAGACGAGGCTGTTACCCTTTCTGGCAATAACACGGCAGGTGGTGGTAAGATGTCCAAACACCAAATAGAGATCTATTGTAAGGCATCAAGTCTGCATTAACCACACATACTTGTGACGATATATGCAAACAAACATGCTTTGATAATGATATAGCCAATCTAGATTTGAAGCTTTCGCGACTTCAGGAATCCACACTCTTTGGTTCTTTCGGTAAAGTCACGTAGGTAGAAATAAAATGAAAGAAAACAAAGCACGACGTTTCGATCGCAGCACAAGCAATCCTCATCAGGTGGGACAACCATCGTTGTCTTATATATAATATATGTATTTTCTTATATATGATGTATGCATTGTCCTATATAAAATATGCACTCCTATCGCCATTTGGTATATTTTGATGTTGTTGTTGTTGTAACTTTCTGAATCGCCCCGACTGGACATCTGTCAAGAGCTGCATAGCTCATCAGATTCCTCTAGTATAAAGAAAGATTCAAATTGCGCAATTGAAGTAGTTTACAAATTGAAAAGGGGTGCTGGGGGGGGGCGAAGGGGAGACGGGGAGGGGGTACCTCCAAAATACGTTCTGCTTAGGACCCCCCCAATGAGATTAGCACCCACCGCTTGCCCTCTTGCTCATTCACCACAACCACCACCACCACCACAACCACCACCACCACAACCACCACCACCACAGCCACAGTCTTGCTCGAGCACGTACGCCGCAGAGGGCCTCACGCGCATTGATTCCGTTCGGCCGGGGGTGAATAGACTGCGCTTTGCTGCCCCGACCGTGAGTTAAAGTGACGCGAGTTCAAGGGTTAGCCACATAGCAATTACCAGGGCGTAGGGGGGTGGGGGAGGTGGGTGGATTTTGGGGAAAGCGGTGAGCCTGGGCCATGCGGATGAGTGTTGGTTACACAGATACGGCCGGGACGTGCGTAAAAAAATGCGCAATTACACACACCCCCCCCCCCCGCGCCACCACCCCGGAATTATGAAACATCTGCGTGTGTAGGTGCCACATAGATGACTGTTGTTATTACCGCACGAACTTGGCGGGATATAGGGGGATAGATGGGCGCGGCACGGGCTACAGGAGAGATGGGTTGACGTTGGTACAGGAGGATGTGGAGCTGAGTGGACTCGCCGATGAGCGGTACCAGCGGTGTCAAGATCGGCCTCTGTGGAGGAGGCTCGTGAAGGACGCTGCTACTGGGC